>NC_092772.1:40318947-40340523 GCF_047496795.1 Chiloscyllium punctatum
TAAACTGTTCTGCTGCTTGTGTCCTTGGCAAGTAGTAGCCAGAATGTACATTCAGTCTGACTCTACTTCATGATCTGAGGCCAAATGCTTTTTCTGTAATGCCTTTGTTATACATTATTGTTAGCGTTACCCATTTTGCCTGAGTTTGCACAAGATTACGAACCACTGAATATTTTGGTTCACCCTATATCCATGTCTCCCTGGTGTCTAAATCTCTTTTATCTCTGTGTCACAAATCCTTCGACCTTATTGCAGCAACGTTGTCCGTTCAAAAAAAAACATAATATATTCTCTGCCACAATTTTCTATCACAAATCTAATTGCTGATGTACAATTTTAGATAACCTCTGTCCCATCCTGTTCCTTCCTGCTTGTCTTCAGCCACATTCCCATGCTGTTTCATTGCTTCACCTTTTCCCTTTTGATTTGGAAAGCTCCTTTCACCTGCATCCTCTCTGTCAGTTTAATGCCCTGTCCATAAACCTACCGACATGATTGGCCAAGACACAGGTACCAGCACGGTTCCAGGGGGACCATTCTAATAGAGTTTTTTAAAAATCAGGTATGGGATGTGTGAGTCTCTGGCTGACCAGCCTTTCTTGCCCAGCCCTAGAAGCCAATGAACTGGGTAACTTGCTCGGCCATTTCAGAGGGTAATTGAGAGGCAAACCCTTTGCTGTGGGGATGTCGTGCAGACCACGTGAGGATGGGCAGATGTCCTTCTCTAAAGGACAAGTGTTTGGATTTGTTGTACATCAGTAATGGTTTCATGCTTATTTGTGGATTGTTAATTATTATTTTTAAAATTATTGATTTCAAATGTCTTCATTTCAGATGGCGGGATTCAATCCTGCCTCCCCTGAACATTAGCTGAGGTTTTGGATGCATTCTCTCGCAATAATACCACTAGGCCATTACTTCACCTGCTCACTGGGTGCTCATGCCTGAGCACTGATACCAGGATACCATGAAGCTCAACCCATTCTTCCGACACAATTGTGTGATCCTGACATCTTCCAGTAATCTGGGTCTATTACTTATTATCATTCCATTTTCCAGATCTCGGTGGAACTCATTGCCATCCTTCATGTGCAACCCTCACTGCATCTGTTTAATTTCCCATTCTGTCTATTTCTCTGTCTCCTGTAGGTACTCAGGAAAGTCCTGACTCAATAGTCTTCCCAGCTGCTGGGTGGATTGTCCATCACCTCATTGAACGCAGTTGGTCTGCCAGAGAGAGACAAAGGGAAAGGAGATCTGGAGCCTTCAATAATTCCTGTAGTGAAGTAAGGTCACCCACAGTGCACAGAGCATAGAACAATGAGAGGGCTCCAAACATCTGTTAACACAACATAACATAGATACAGTGCTAGAGGGGAGCACAGCACACACACACACACCAGGCTCAATCACCTGTTATATTAAAACTCACTACTCTACAACAGTGTATCTATGGCATGTCTTGTGGTCCAGTGTCTTCAATAATTTTTAATTCGTATAACAGATCCAATCGCTGTAACATCCTCCCTTCCCGATAGGCCCTCCACATATTTGAAATGTACTCCATTCCAGACGACCATCCCTATCGCTGTAACTTGGTTCAGTGTCTACAACATGCCTTATCTCGGTAGTCTCCTCCTCCAATAAGGTAAAAACAAGGACTGCAGATGCTGGAAACCAGAGTCTAGATTAGAGTGGGGCTGGAAAAGCAGCATCCGAGGAGCAGGAAAGTCGATGTTTCGGGCAAAAGCCCTTCATCAGGAACAGAGGCCGGGAGCCTGCAGAGTGGGGAGATAAATGAGAGGGGGGTGGGGATGGGGAGAAAGTAGCATAGAGTACAAAAGGTGAATAGATTAGATTAGATTACCTACAGTGTGGAAACAGGCCCTTCGGCCCATCAAGACCACACCGCCCCGCCGAAGCGTAACCCACCCATACCCCTACATCTACCCCTTACCTAACACTATGGGTAATTTATCATGGCCAATTCACCTGACCTGCACATCTTTGGACTGTGGGAGGAAACCGGAGCACCCGGAGGAAACCCACGCAGACACGGGGAGAACGTGCAAACTCCACACAGTCAGTCGCCTGAGGCGGGAAATGAACCAGGGTCTCCGGCGCTGTGAAGCAGCAGTGCTAACCACTGTGTCACCGTGCCGCCCACTAGGTGGGGAAGAAGGTGATAGGTCAGAGTGGATGGTGGGGGAAGGTAGCAAAGAATACAATGGGTGAATGGGGTTGGGGATGGGGGTGATAGGTCAGAGAGGAGGGTGGAATAGATAGGTGGGAATGGAGATAGGCCATTAGGACAGGTCATGAGGGCGGTGCTGAGCTGGAAGGCTGGAGGTGGGGTGAGATGGGGCAAGGGGAAACGAGGAAACTGGTGAAGTCCACATTGATGCCCTGGGGTTGAAGGGTTCCGAGGCGTTCTTCCTCCAGGCGTCGGATGGTGAGGGAGCGGCGGTGAAGGAGGCTCAGGATCTCCATGTCCTCGGCAGAGTGGGAGGGGGAGTTGAAATGTTGGGTCACAGGGCGGTGGAGTTGATTGGTGCGGGTGTACCAGAGATGTTCCCTAAAGTGCTCTGCTAGGAGGTTTCCAGTCTCCCCAATGTAGATGAGACCGCATCGGGAGCAACGGACACAATAAATGATATTGGTGGATGTGTAGGTAAATCTTTGGATGTGGAAGGCTCCTTTGGGGCCTTGGGTGGTGGTGAGGGGAGAGGTGTGGGCGCAGGTTTTGCAATTCCTGCAGTGGCAGGAGAAAGTGCCAGGAAGGGAGGGTGGGTTTTTAGGGGCATGGAACTGACCAGGTAGTCACAGAGGGAATGGTCTTTGCAGAAAGTGGGTAGGGTGGAAGGTGACCACCAGGGGGGTGCTGTCCTTGTTACGGTTGGAGGGGTGGGGTCTGAATGCGGAGGTGCAGGATGTGGACGAGATGCGTTGGGGGGCATCTTTTACCACGTGGGAAGGGAAATTCCGGTCTCTAAAGAAGGAGGCTATCTGTTGTGTTCTGTGGTGGAACTGGCCCTCCTGGGAGAAGGTACGGTGGAGGCAGAGGAATTGGGATTCGGGGTTGGGAATTTTGCAGGCGGTAGGTTGGGAGTATGTGTAATCTAGGTAGCTGTGGGAGTCGGTAGGTTTGTAAAAAATGTCGTTGTCAAGTCGGTTGTCATTAATGGGGATGGAGAGGTTCAGGAGGGGAGGGAGGTATCAGAGCTGGTCCAGGTAAATTTAAGGTCAGGGTGGAATGAGTTGGTGAAGTTGATGAATTGCTCAAACTCCTCGAGGGAGCACAAGGTGGTGCCAATGCAGTCATCAATGTTGCGGACGGAGACGTGGGGAGTGGTGCCATTGTAACTGCGGAAGATGGACTGTTCTACGTAGCTAACAAAGAGACAGGCATAGCTAGGGCCCATACGGGTGCCCATGGCTACCCCTTTGGTATGGAGGAAGTGGGAGGATTTGAAGGAAAAATTCTTAAGGGTGAGGAGAAGTTCAGCCAAACGAATGAGAGTATCAGCGGAAGGGTACTGTTATGGACGTCGGGAGATGAAGAAATGGAGGGCTTGCAGGTCCTGGTCATGGTGGATGGAGGTGTAGAGGGATTGGATATCCACTGTGAAGATGAGGCGTTGAAGGCCAGGGAAACTGAAGTCTTGGAGGAGTGGAGGGTGTGAGTGGTGTCTCGAACGGATGTGGGTAGTTCCTGGACTGGGGGATAGGACAATGTTGAGGTAGGTAGAGATGAGTTCAGTGGGGTAGGAGCATGCTGAGATAATGGGTCGGCCAGGGTGGTCAGGCTTGTGGATCTTGGGAAGTAGGTAGAACCGGGCAGTGGGGGATCCTGGAAAATGAGTTTGGAAGCTGTGGGTGGGAGATCTCCTCCTGAGGTGATGAGGTTCTGCCTGCTCTGGGAGATGGCGGTTTGGTGATGGGAGGTGGGTCATGGTAGAGGGGGTGGTAGGAGGATGTGTCTTTAAGTTGGCATCATGGCTTCAGCGGTGTAGAGGTCAGTGCACCAGACTACCACTGCACTCATTTTATCTGCTGGTTTGATGGTGAGGTCGGTATTGGAGCAGAGGAAGTGGAGGGCTGCACATTGTGAGGGTGAGATGTTGGAGTGGGGGAGGGGGTAGATAGGTTGAGGTGGTTAATGTCTCGGTGGAAGTTGGAAATGAAGAAATCGAAGGCAGGTAATATGCCAGCGCGGTGTGTCCAGGTGGATGGAGTGTATTGGAGACCGGCAAAGAGGTCCTCAGAAAATAGGCGGAAGTCTTCATTGTAAAAGTAAGCTCTGAGGCGGAGGTGGTGGAAGAAGTGTTCGATGTCACAGCGTGTATTAAATTCATTGATGTGTGGACAGAGGGGGATAAAGGTGAGACCTTTGCTGAGGACTGATCATTCGACCTCAGTGAGGGGGAGGTCAGGGGGAATGGTGAAAACTCGGCAGGACTGGGAGCTGGGACCAAGCATAGATGTGGAGCTGGGGGAGGCGACGGAGCCTGTAACTGGAGTTGGTGTGGTGTTAGGGGGAATGGGGATGGAGTCATGAGCAGGGGTGGTGTTCCCCTCAGGTTTCTGGGGGCAGGGATTGTGAAGTGGGACCTGAGGGTGGTGTCAGCAGAATTCAGATGAGTGGCTTTGGTGGGGGCGGAAGTGGTTGCAAACACGGCAGTGGGGGGGGGGGGCGTGGAGGTCACTGTGTGTGACATCAGCGATGATGTGAGGGGCGGAAGTGATGTCACTTGTGGTGTATGAGGAATTGTGAGGGGCGGAAATGGCATTTACTTTATTTTCACCAATAATTTCCTTTCACAAATCTGTTTGACAATGCCGTATTTTAATTAAATTCAGTCACTTACTGTTTCTTTCTTTTGGTATTCATTCACATCTCCATGGTGTTCCAATATTTCAACCTTTCTTTTTGGACTTGGGAATTTCCATTCACCTCAGACCTGTCCCCCTCCTCATCTGTGTCCGTTTATATCACACTGCATAATCCTGGTACCAGAGGAGCCTATCCCAATAAAATAGCTCAGTCGTCCCTGAGTACTGGTAGCAGTGCTCACTGGTCAGAAGCACTTCTGATGATACCATTGTGTGATCCTGATACATTCATGCACTCTGCTGATATCACTGTCTCTATCCATGTGATATCCCTCACTGTGTGGGTCTAATTGCTGTCTCTGTCAGTGTCTCTCACTCTTGCAGCTACTCCAGATCCTGAGCCAACAGCATTCTCCACTCCAGAGGGAAGCAACTGCACAGGCCATGGATGGAGACTGGGAATTCCCAGATCTCTGTGGGACTCAGTGCCATTCTCCATGTGTAACCTTCATTGCATTAGTCTAATTTCCCATTCTGTCTACTTCTCTGTCTCCTGTAGGTATTCCTGATGTCCCTGACTCAGCAGAATTCCCAATTCCTGTCTCGTCCATCACCACATTGAAGACAGTTGTTCAGCCAGAGAAGAGATGGAGAGGGAGATCTGGAGCCTTCAGTAAATCCTGCAGCCGGTAAGATCACTCACAGTAAACAGCACAGGGAGGAGTTAGTGGACTTCAATTCAGACACTGAGATCATGATGTAGGAACAATGCTGGGCAAGGAACATGAGAAAATTCTCAGGCTTCATTATCACCATCTTGTCTGTAAATTCATCGTTCCACAGAACTCTCCCTATGTCTGTCAGTTTCTCCATTGTCTGTTTCATAAATACTACTTTCCCTATCTCTATCAGCCCCGACAATCCTGCCTATCCCTGTAAGCTCCTCATATCAGTAAAACTCTCCAAGTTTCTGTTTTTGCCTTTAATCCCGGGTTTAGATTACTTAAAGTGTGGAAACAGGCCCTTCGGCCCAACAAGTCCACACCGCCCCGCCGAAGCGCAACCCACCCATACCCCTAACCTAACACTACGGGCAATTTAGCATGGCCAATTCACCTGACCTGCACATCTTTGGACTGTGGGAGGAAACCGGAGCACCCGGAGGAAACCCACGCAGACACGGGGAGAATGTGCAAATTCCACACAGTCAGTCGCCTGAGGCGGGAATTGAACCCGGGTCTCTGGCGCTGTGAGGGAGCAGTGCTAACCACTGTGCCACCGTGCCGCCCGTCGCATCTCTCCTTAACTGAAGAAAAACAACTCTTCAGTTCCGTAAGCCATCCAGGTCAGTGTAGTCCTTTCCAGACCTGAAAACCTCCCTGTCTTTGTGACTTTTTTGAATTCCTACTACCTTCATGATCTCTGTAACCTTCCCGTCATGACAACAAAAAAGCTCTGTACCTTAGTAACCTCCTCCAGCTGTTCGACTCCTCCTTGTCTCTGGGCACAAAGCAGAGTGACCCTGCTTCTCTCATAAATTAGTTTCTGCATTTCTAATGATGACTATGAACTCTTCCTGTCTCTAAAACGCACTCAGTCTCTGTAAACTCTGCTGGTCCCGATTGATGTAATTTCCTTCGGTAACTACACACCTTTATACCTTTAATCTCCTCCAGACGCGACCACACAGTTTATTTCTATAACCTATATGAGTGATAGAGTCATAGAGATGTACAGCACGGAAACAGACCCTTCGGTCCAACCCGTCCATGCCAACCAGATATCCCAACCCAATCTAGTCCCACCTGCCAGCACCTGACCCATATTCCTCCAAACCCTTCCCATTCATATACCCATCCAAATGCCATTGAAATGTTGCAATTGTACCATCCTCCACCACATCCTCTGGCAGCTCGTTCCATACACGTACCACCCTCTGCATGAAAAAGTTGCTCCTTAGGTCTCTTTTATATCGTTCCCCTCTCACCCTCAACCTACACCCTCGAGTTCTGGACTCACTGACCCCAGGGAAAAGACTTTGTCTATTTATCCTAAGGGCTGATTAGAGATAGTCAGCATGGCTTTGTGAGTGGGAAACAGTGTTTCACAAACTGGATTGACTCTTCGAGGGGTTGACCAAGAGATCGATGAAGGCAGAGCAGTCAGCGTTGTCTACATGAACTTCAGCAATGCATTTGACAAGGTTCCAAGGGATGTAGAACATCTAGTCAAGAGGACGAAGGAAGCTAACTTAAGTTTGAGGAACCAAGGATCAGAAGCAGGGCTCTAGAGAGTTACATGGGGCAGCACGGTGGCTCAGTGGTTAGCACTGCTGCCTCACAGCACTAGGGACGTGATTTCAATTCCAGCCCCAGGTGACTGTCTGTGTGGAGTTTGCACATTCTCTCCATGTCTGCGGGGGTTTCCGACAGGTGCTCCGGTTTCCACCCACAGCCCAAAGATGTGCAGGTTAGGTGAATCAGCCATGCATTGTTCAAGAAATGGGAATAGAGATAATCCTGGGAATCACAGGCCTGTCAGTCTTCTGTCTGTGATGTGCAGATTATTGGAGAGGACTCTGAGAGACAGGATTTATGATTCCTTGGAAAACCATAGTTTGATTAGAGGAAGTCATCATGGCTTTGTTAGGAACAGGTCATGCCTCACAAATCTTATTGAATCCTTTGAGAATGTGACAAAACATATTTATGGCTCACTGAGAAAGTACAGAGCATGGGATACAGGGAAACCTGCCTGTCTGGATACAGAATTCCTGGCCCATAGATGACAGAGGGTGATGACAGATGGAAATCATTCAGCCTGGAGCTCAGTGACCAGTGGTTTTTTGCAGGGAGAGGTCAAAAAATCTCTGCTCTTTGTGATTTTATGAACGACTTGGATGTGTGAGTGGTAGACAGTTCTTCGTAAGTGGTGTCACATGTAGACAGGCTGGGGAAGAAGGCATTTGAGGTGGTTACCTTCTTTGGGTAGACTATTGAGAGTAGAAGTTGGGATGTCATATTGTGGCTGTACAGGACATTGGTGAGGCCACCATAAAAGCATTGCTGACCAGTAGGAATTACTCATCCGGTTCACTTCCGTCCTTTAGAGAAGAACATCTGACATTCTAACCTGGTCTGGCCTGCACGTGACACCAGACCCTCACCACCTCCAGCACCTTCAGCTCTCCCGGTTCCTTTTGTGACATAAAACTTTGACAATTATTCCCTCTTCCATCTGACCTCCTCCTGCGAGCAGACCCTTTGCAATCCCTTTAAAACTTACTCGTAAAACATTCTCTCACTTCAGGATTTTAAGTACTTTTTGGTGATCCTCTAAGCCCGATAATCTAATATGATCCTTTTTACTTGAGTGAGGGACCGATGGGGATTTCTTGCTGAGGGTTTGTCTGTTTCAATGGAATGTCCTTTTGTTGAGTGTTTTCCACTGTTCATTGACAGGCACATATTTCAGTCTGTTTAGCCTGTTTATCTTGGTCAGTTCTCCTCTCAAACTCATGTTATTGGTTATTTTTGTTTCTAGTTGTAGCTTGTCCTTTCTGTGATTCACTTTAAAACTTTATATTTCTTTAAATTGCACTTTATCACAATTTCGCAGAGGATCTCTCCAGGTGACGTTACTCATTCACGAAGTTTCTAAACCTCTTTTATCTCAGTATCACAAATCCATCTGCCTTATTGATAAGACATTGTCCATTAAAAAAAAACATAATTTACTCTTTTCCACAATTTCCTGTCACAAACCTATTCACTGATGTACAGTTTTAGTTAATCGCTGTCCCTTTCTGTTCCTTTCTGATTGCCTTCAGCCACATCCCCATACTGTTCCGATGCGTCACCTTTTCTCTTTGGATTTGGAAAGCTCTTTTCACCTGAACCCTGTCCCTGCATCCTCTCTGTCAGTTTACAGCCCTGTCCATAGACCTACAGACATGATTGGCCAGGACACTGGTCCCAGCACAGTTCCAGAAGGCCATCCTATTGGATTTCTTTATAAATCAGGTAGGGGATGTGGGTGTCTCTGGCTGACCAGCCTTTATTGCCCAGCCCTAGCTGCCCATGAACTGAGTAGCTTGCTTGGCCTTTTCAGAGGGCAATTGCGAGGCAAACACTTTGCTGTGGGTATGTCATGCAGACCACGTGAGCATGATCAGATCTCGTTGTCGAAAAGACAATTGTGTGGTACGGTAGCTCGGTGATTAGCACGCCTGCCGCGCAGCACCCGGGTCTCAGGTTCAATTCCAGCCGCGGGCGACTGTGTGGAGTTTGCACATTCTCCCTGTGTCTGCGTGCATTGTCCCCGGATGCTCCGGTTTCCTCGCACCGTCCAAAGACACGCAGGTCAGGCGAATTGGCCATGCTAAATTGCCCATTTTGTTAGGTGTATTAGGTCGAGGGAGATGGGTCTGAGTGGGTTACTCTTTTGAGGGATGGTGTGGAGTGGTTGGGTCGAAAGGCCTGTTTCCACACTGTAGGGAATCTAATCTAAGGGATTGTGATTTTTCTACATCAGCAATGGTTTCATTTTTGTTTATGGATTGTTCATTGCTATTTTTAAAATTATTGATTTTAAATTCCACTATATCTTATGATGGGATTCAAAACTGGTTCCACTGATCATTAGCTGAGGTTTTGGAGAAATGCACGAACAATAATGTTACTAGGCCAACACTTCACCTGCTCACTGGTTGCTCATCCCTGAGCAATGATACATGAAGCTGAACCCATTCTTCCAACATGATTGTGTGATCCTGATACCTTCCAGCACTCTGGTGATATCACTCAGTCTCTCTCCATGTGGTATCCCTCCCTGTGTGGGTCTAATTGCTGCCTCTGTCAGCGTCTCTCACTCTTGCAGCTACTCCAGATCCTGAGCTAACAGAATTCTCCACTCCAGAGGGACGCAACAGCACAGTCCAGGGATGGAGTTTGAGATTTTCCAGATATCTGTGGGGCTCATTTCCATTCTCCCTGTGTAACCCTCACTGCATCAGTCTAATTTCCCATTCTGTCTATTTCTCTGTCTCCTGTAGGTACTCAGGAAGTTGCTGACTCAATAGACTTCCCAACTGCTGTGTGTCTCGTCCATCACCTCATTGAAGATGGTTGGTCAGCCAGAGAAACAAAGGGCAGGGAGATCTGGAGCCTTCAATAAATCCTGGAATGAGGTAAGATCACTCACAGTGCACAGAGCAGGGAGCAATGAGAGGGCTCCAAACATCGCTAACAAGACATGACATAGATATAGTGCTGGATGGGGAGCACCGTATAGACACACCCCATGCTCAATCACCACGTCTACTTTAACTTATATTGCAGTGAGGCAGCATGGGGAATTCATAGTTATCAATCCAGTCCTGTGCTGTCTTAGTGAGCATCAGTACAACAGAGGGGAGAGTAGGCCTCCGATGAGAGGTTGGGAATGCTGCCTGGGATCTTTCTGTTCTGTGTTCTCCCTCCAACACTGTACTAAGACTCACTACTCTGCAACACTGTATCTATGGCATGGCTTGTGCACCAGTGTCTTCAGTCATTGTTAACTCCTAAAATAGTCCCTGTCCCTGTAACCTCCTCCGTTCCCGATAGTCCCTCCACATATTTGAAATGTACTGCATTCCAGACTACCACCCCTATCGCTGTAACTTGCGTCAGTGTCTACAACATGCCTTTTTTTGGTACACTAATCCTCTTTAGCTGGATACAGAATGATACAGCACGGAAACAGAACCTGTGGTCCAACTCCTCAATGCTGCCCTTGTTACCTAAACTGAATGAGTCTCATTTGCCTGCATTTGGCCCTTATCTCTTCAAACCTTCGCCTTTCCATGTACCTGCCCAAATGTCTTTTCCATGCTGTAATTGTTCTTGTTTCTCCCATGTGCCTGAGGCAGTCTGTTCCGTCTATGCACCATCCTCTGTGGATAATGTTCCCCCTCAGCTCCCTCTTTAAATCTTTGCTCTATCACCTCCTGTTTATACCCTCTAGTTTTGGACTCACCTACCCTTATTTATTCACCATTCTTAGGGAAATATTTAGGACAATGTTATAAATGTCTCCAACGTATGTAACAAAGTGCTGGCCAATGTCGGCAAATGTGCCAAATGTTGCTTTCCCCAACCTGTCCACCTGTGATGCCACTTCCGAGGAACAATATAACTTGCACCCCCTGGTCTCTCTCTCTCTCTCTCTGTTCGACAACCCTGCCCAGAGCCCTTCCATTAACTGTGTTAGTCCTCCCTGGTTTGTCTTAACAAAATCCAACACCTGAATTCAACTCCATCTTTCATTCCTTGGTCCACTGGCCCAGTTGGTCAAGATCCACTTTGATAACCGTATTTACTGCCCACTACACCATTCATTTGATCATCAACAAACTTTCGCACAATCACTCCTATATTTTCAACCAAATCGTTTATGTAGATGATGCACATCAGTGGGCCCAGCCCTGATCCTTTCTTCAATAATGGAATCAAACCATATTCTTGTCATAGACCCATACAGCATGGAAACTGACCCTTCAGTTGATACCCACCATCATCTAAAACTAAACTCTTCCCAGCTGCCTGTTGCTGGCCCATATCACTCCAACCCTTCCCTATTCACCTGTTTATCCAAATACCTTTTAAATGTTGTCATTGTTCCCACATCACCCCCTTTCTCAGGAAGTTCATTCCACACCCAGACCACCCTCTGTGGAGCAAATCGCCCCATAGCTTTGTTTTGAACATCTCTCTCCTCTAACCTTAAAAATGTGGCCCCTCCTCTTGAGACTCTCCCGTCCTGAGGAAAAGGCAACTACCATTAAATTGATCTATATACCTCTTTTTTTTCCATAAACCTTTAAAGCGTCATATCTCAACCTCCAGGCTCTAGTGAAAAAAAGACTCAGCCTATCCAGCCATTTTTCAGAACTCAAGCCTTCCATACCCAGCAATGTCCTGGTAAATCTCTTCTGAATGTCCTGCAGCTTTATGATATCCTCCGTGTTAACTGGGTGACCAGAACTGGACAGAGTGTTGCAGAACAGGCCTCTCAAATGTCTGTGCAATCTCAACATGACGTCCCAAATCCTACACTCAATGGACTGAGCCATAGTCAGGCATGCCAAGCAGTGTCTTATCCATCCTGTGATGCAAACTTCAAGAATTATGTACCTGAACCCGGAGTGCCCTCTGATCTAAAACACTAACCGAGGCCTTAACATTAATTGTATAAGCTCTACCCTTGTTTGTTTTACAAAATGCATTACCTCGTGTTTATTCAGATTGAATTCCATCTCTAGTTTTTCAGCCCATTCACTCCCTTCATCAAGATCCCTTTGTAATCTCAGAAAACCTCCTTCACTGTCCATGATGCCACCCTCCAGCCTGCCAGCCCATCACACATGGCTGTCAGTAGTACACATACCTTTGCTAGGGGCTCCACAATTTCTTCCCTAGCATCCCACAGTGTCCTGTGATACACTTAATCAGGTTCTGGGACTTGCCATAGCTTTGTGTTTTAAAACCTCCAGCACCACCTCTTTTATAACGTGCACTCTTTTCAAGTCATAGAGATATACAGCACAGAAACAGACCCTTCGGTCCCCAACTCGTCCAGGCCTACCAGAAGATCTAAATAAATCCATTCCCTTTTCCAGCATTTGGCCCATATACGTCTACACCCTTCCTATTCAGATGCCCATCCAGGTACCTTTTAAATGTTGTCATTGTATCAGTCTCCATTACTTTCTCTCTCAGCTCATTCCATACACCCATCACCATGTGTGTGAAGAACTGTCCCTTCAGTCCCTCTGTAAACCATTCACCTCTAACCTTAAACCTATGCCCTCTAGTTTTGGACTCCCCACCTTCTGGGAAAAGGCCTTGTATGCTTACCCTATCCATACCGCTCATGTTCATATAAACCTCTGTAAGGTCATCCCTCAGTCTCCGATTCTCCAGTGACAGTAACCCCAGCTTATTCAGCAACAACCCGGGCAATATCTTGGGAATCTTTTCTGAGCCCTTTCAAGTTTCACAACATCCTTCCTGTAGCAGAGAGACTGGAATTGCAGAGTACTCCAATTTTGGTCTAATCTATTACTCTTGACCTCGAGTTCCCCAGTCTTTGTCCACATTAAGTTCTGGAATGAAAAAATTGTTTAGGATCTTGGCAAATATCCTGCAGTTCCACACATCGATGGCCTCATTGATCTTTAATGGACACGATTTTGTCCCGAGTTACTTATACACTCTTCATATACTGATACAATCACTTTTGGATTTCCCTTTCCTTCTCTGCTGAGGCTATTTCATTTAGACTATCTCCTTTCCTGTTTTCTACTCAAAGTGTATTCCTACAGCCCCTGTATATCCTCAGGGATTCCCTTGATCCATCTGGCTATACCTGACATGTGCCCCCTTTTCCTTGACCAGACCCTCAATGGACAGCCAGTGTTTCCGAATGCTGTCAGCATTGACCTGCACACAAACAGGAAAATGCTGGCAATGATCGATCTGTTTATCTCACTTTTAAAATATTCTCACTTGACAAACTTCCCTTTCCCTGTAAATAATTCCCTTCCCCAATCACATTTTGAAAATTCCTGGCTCATCCAATCAAGATTGGTCAGTCTTCATTTTATAACTTGCACTTGTGGACCAGGCCTGTCCATTTCCAAAGCTGTTTTCAAACTACTAGAACTGTGGTCACTTTGGCAAAATGCTTTCCCACTCACATCTCAGTCCCTTTCCCTACCTTAATTCCCACGGGGAGGTCAGGTTTTGCACCTTTCTCTTTTCAGGCTATTTTCATATTGATTGGCAGTTTTCTGGAAGACAATTACCAAACTCCTCCCTTGCAAACACTGAACACTGGCAGTCCCAGTCTAGGTTTGGAAAGTTCAAAAACCCTACCATAACAGCCCTATTATTATGGTTGATATTTAAGATGTCCCGACATATTTGTTCCTCAGTCTGCCACAGATTATTTGGGGTCAGCAGTCCGATCGTATCAAAGTGATGACCCATTCTTATTTCTCAGTTCCACTAACATAGCTTTATTGGGCGATCCCACAGGAATATCCTCTCTAAGTACTGCTGTGATGATTCATGCAATCAAAACCCACCACCACACGTCCTCCCCTGCCTTCCCTTCGTGTAGCATCTCTACCTTGAAACAATGAACTGTCAGTCCTGCCCCTCCCTCAGCTGTGTTTCTGTGATAACTATAATCTCCCAGTCCCATGTTCCAATCCATGCCCTGAGTTCATCTTCCTTAGCTGTCAGGCCCCTTGCAATGCAATAAATGCAGTTTAGTCATCAGTTTCCCCCCATTCCCTGCTATTTTCTTGCCTGCCTTGTCTGCTGAAATTGCTGTCTTTAACTTGAGTACCAGCCTCAATCTTCTTACTGGCCTTACGTTTATTTAAGGTCCAACACCCTGCCAGACTAGGTTATATCCACTCAAGTAGCTCGAGCAATTCACCCCACCAGGATATGGGTCCCTCTCCCGCTCCCAGTTGAGGTGCCTTTCCCACCCTGTCTCCCTGTGCTGACACCTTCAGGGATCTATGGACTTATCCACCAAGGTCCCTGTATTCCTCAGTACTCCGCAAGGACCTACCGTTTATTATGTCTGTACTTCTCTTATCGTACCTCCCACAGAGTATTACCTCACTTCAATCAGAACTAAACTCTGCTTCGATTATCATCTGATCGACGTCGGACTACAGACGGAGACCATCCTCCTCACTGTGAACAACACGCTCATCTTTCATGTCATCTGCAAATGAACTAATGATACCTTCTGCTTTCACATCTGAGTTATTAATGTTCAATGGTTCCTGCACAGATCTCTATGGTACATCCACTGGTGAAGGTATTCTATCCACCAATTTTGCATCCAATTGCCAACTTGCCTTGGAACCCAGTCCTTTTGGAGCAGCCTTCCAGTTATTCAAGTCCATGTAAACCACATCATCTGCACAGCCCTCATCAATATAATTAAGCACCATTTCAAAAAGACTGAACTGAATTCCTCAGACAGTATCTCCCTCTGCCAAATCCGTGATGACTAAGCCGAGTTGATCCTTACCTTTGCAAGTGTTGATTCATCCTCACAATTGTGTCCAATAATGTCCTTCCCCCTGCTGTCAGACTATCTGCTCTGTAATTACCTGGCCTACCCCTGCTGCCCTTGAACAAAGGAACCACATTAGCGATCCTCCAGTCATTCAGCACTTCACCTGTGTCCAGCAAAGTATTATATATATCCACCAAGACCCCAACAATCTCTGGGTAATTTAGCATGGGGTCAAAGAATGCTGGTCCAGGCAGTGACACCCACATCCCATGAATGAATAAGTAAAAATCCATATGTCCCTCCCTACCTCTGCAAACCCCTCCAGCTGCAGCAATCCGTACTGGCTTTGAGACACCGTTCAGGCCCTGACCACTCTCTGTAACACTCTCACCACCTCCAGCACCTTCACCTCTACCTGTTCCTATCGTGTCATTAAACCCTGACAATGATTCCCCTTCCCACTGCCCTCGTCCTGCTAGCAGACCCTTTACAATCCCTTTAAAACTTACTCCTGAAACTCTCTCTTACTTCAGGATTTTATGTACTTTGTGGTGATCTTCTCAGCCTCATAATCTAATATGATCCATTTTGTTCTGAGTGAGGGACTGGTGGGGATTTCTTGCTGAGTTTTTATCTGTTTCAGTGGAATGTCCTTTTGTTGAGTGTTTTAAACTGTTCCTTCAAATGTTTTCCACTGTTCATTTACAGACACACATTTCAGTCTGTTTAGCCTGTTTATCTTGGTCAGTTCTCCTCTCAAACCCACGTAATTGGCTATTTTTGTTTCTAGTTGTCCTTTCTGTGATTCACTTTAAAACTTTATATTTCTTTAAACTGCACTTTATCACAATTTCCCAGAGGATCTCTCCAGGTGACATTACTCATTCACTATGTTTTATCACACAATGGTCGCTCTAAGACAGTTACGTCCCTCGCCAGTTGCACAATGTGTTATTCTCAGAAACACTGAAAAAAATTCTCTGAACTCCTCTTCCAATATCACTGTTGTCAGTGTGATTGTTCCGGACTTTGCGAATATTGACGTTTAACTAAATGTTCACCATGCCTGTATTAAAAATTCCAATGAATTCCTATTTATTGCACTGATGAGACATGAAATGCTGTTCGGTGGGTGGTCTAAAACCGTTCTGCTGCTTGTGTCCTTGGCAAGTAGTAGCCAGAATTAACATTCAGACTGACTCTACTTCATGATCTGATGCCAAATGCTTTCTCTGTAATGCCTTTCTTACCCATTATTGTTAGCGTCGTCCATTTTGCCTGAATTTGCACAAGGTTGTGATCCATTGAATATTTATGTTCCACCTTTTGTTCGCCCTGTAACCATATCTCTCTTGTGTCTAAATCTCTTTTATCTCTGTGTCACAAATCCATCTACCTTGTTGCAGAGACTTTGTCCATTCATAAAAAACATAATTTACTCGCTCCCACAATTTCCTTTGGATTTTGAAAGCTCCTTTCACCTGAAGCCTGTCCCTGCATACTCTCTGTCAGTTTAAAGCCCTGTCCATAAATCTACCAATGTGATTGGCCAGGACATTGTTCCATTGGAACTGTGCTGGGACCAATCTGAATGGATTTTTTAAAAAATCAGGTATGGGATGTGGGTGTCTCTGTCTGACTAGCCTTTATTGCCCATCCCTTTCTGCCCTTGAGCTGAGCAGCTGGCTCGCCCATTTCACAGGTCATTGAGAGGCAAACACTTTGCTATGGGGATGTCGTGAAGACCACATGAGAGTGAACTGTTGTCTTTCTCTGAAGGTCAAGTGTTTGGATTTTTATCAATATTTATTTATGGATTGTTAATTCCAATTTTTAAAACATATATTCATTTAAAATTCCACGTGGTTAGAAGTTCGAAAGAAGGGGGTGGTCACTTTGTTGGGACTGTGTTGTAGACTGTTGTAGACCCAACAGATACCAGAGGAGCAGCTGTGTAGAGAGATTGCAGATAACTATATGAATAATAGAGGAGTCCAGGCTGGAGATTTTAATATTCCCTGTATTGACTGGGCCACCTCGAGTATAAAAAGAACTGGACGGAGGGCAATTTTTCAAATGTGTCCAAGGAAGGTTCCTAAATCAATATGCAGAGGGCCCTACTCTACTCAGGCAGGGGTAAAACTGGACCTCCCCTCAGAAAACGAGGTCGAGCAAGTGACTGAAGTGTCATTCAGAGAGCACTTTGGTTCCAGTGCCCACAACAGTCTTCGTTTTAACATAATTATGGAAAAAGATCAGCAGGTCCACAGATTGAAGAGGAAAACTGGAACAGGGCCAGGTTTGGGGCCAGTAGGCAGGATCTGGCCAGCGTCAATGCCGTGAATTTAAAATTGCACAATGCCCAGTTATAATCCAACTCGTTTTGGAAGCGCTGGTGATCACTGTAACAGATGAAAGGCTTAAACTAAATTTGTTTGATATTATATTCCATGAAACTGCTATAAATTCTGTACCTTAGGATTGTGCTCCACAACCACCAGATGAAGAAGCAGTGCTCTGAAAGCTAGTGCTTTCAAATAAACCGGTTGGACTGGAACCGAGTGCCGGTTGATTTTTAACTTTGTACGTCCCCAGTCCGACACCGGCACCTCCACATTATGATTCTAATCGATTGGGTGAGTCTGTTTGAAGGAAAAGGAACAACTGGCAAATGGGAGGCTTTTCAAAGTGTGATCTGAAGAATCCAGGACCAGTATGCCCCATTGGGGTAAAGGGAAAAGCTGGCAGGGTTAGGGATCCTTGGCTGATGAGGGATAATAAGGCTCTGGTCTTGAAATGAAGACTGCATGCATTGGGTTTTAGATTTCCGTATCTACATATTCTTAAAGACACGGTCAATCTGTGGAGACCCTACAATCCTCTCAGTCCCTGTAATACTCCCAATCTGCAGAAGTCATTCCAATGCCTGTGACTTTTTCAATACAGTTCCTACAAGACCCACTACCTGTGTGATATAATTTCATTGCCAGCACCCACCCTGTCAATGTAAGCTCCTCCAGTATCTCCATCCATCTACTCATTTCCATAATATTCTCCAGCTCTTCCATGTGTAAACATCACCGTCCCCTACAACTCTTCCCACTCTGACCAAACTGGAGGAGGTTACTAATGCTCCCTAATCTGTGAACGGTCTCCAACCAAAATTGCTGTCTTTAACACTTGGAGAATCTGTCTGATTCCACACCCCCTTTATCTAAATAACCTGCAGAACCTAAGCCTTCCTGTGTCTATAAACATCTTCAGTCCCGACTACCCTCCATACGTCTAGTTGTTTTTCCAATCTGTACAACCCACTTTATCTCTGTACTCAGCTCCATTCACCTGAAACATTCATGTCTGTGTAAAACACCCCATCCTACCAACATCCTTATCCCTCTAAACTGCTCCATTCCTCCCAACCTCCCCATCTCCATGAATTCCTGTCGGCCCGACAGCTCTCCACATTTCTGTAACCTCCTGTGGCTCTATGCTCCCCCCTCCCTGTGAAAGCACCTCCAGTCCCGAAACCTCTTGCTGCCATCATAACCCTTGCTATTTAGAACATGGAATAGCACATTCCAGTACAAGACCTTCCACCCTCAATATTGTGCTGGCCTTTTATCCTACTCTGAAGATGAAACGAACCTACATACCTTACGTTTTACTATCATTTATGTGCCTATCTAAGAGTTGCTTAGATGCCTGTAATGTGTCTGAATCTCCTACCATGGCTGGCAGTCCATTCCACGCACCCACCACATTCTGTGTAAATAACGTACCAGTCCCTTCCATGCAGACAGGATATCCCAACCCAATCTAGTCCTGCCTGCCAGCACTTGGCCCATATCCCTCTGATATCTAAGCTAAACCTTCTGCCAATTACCTTAAACGTATGTCCCCTTGTGATAGCCATTTTGCCATGGGAAGTAGTCTCTGGTTATCCACTCTATCTATGCTTCTCATTCCCTTGTACACCTCTATCAAGTCACCATTCTTCCTCCTTCGCTGTGATCAGAAAAGCCCTAGCTTCGACAACCTACCTTCTATGGGCATGCCCTCCAGTCCAGGCAGCATCCTGCTATATCTCCTCTGCACTGTCCTTAAAGCTTCCACATCTTTCCTATAATGAAGCGAACAGAACTGTTCACAATATTTGAAGTGTGGCCTAACTGGGGTTCGGTCGCGCTGCAGTAAAATCTCACATCTCTTAAATTCAATCCCCCTGCTAATGAAAGCCAACACACCATCCGCCTTTTTAACAGCCTGTCAACTTGGGTGGGAACCTGAGGGACACAGGATCCCTTTGTTCCTGCACGCTGCTCTGAATCCTGCCTTTAACCACGTAAAGGTTTTCTGCAGAATCCTCCAATCTAAAACTATCCCTATCTTTGTAAGTTCCTCCAGCCCCTACAACACTCATAAACTGTGAAACCTCCTCAAGTCCATATATTCCAAAAGTCTGCAAAATCCTCCCGTCCTGATGTCCCTCCATATCTCTGTAACCCCGACCATCCTGCAGTGCCCTTCTGGGGAACATTGCAGAGGAAGGAGGAGTTGGAGAGTCTGGGCCATGTTACGAGGTATGAAGGGCTGCAGAACCTGGAGGATGGTACAAATGTCGGAAGGGACGTGGGGCTTGCAGAAGGTTAGAGCTTCCGGGATTCATTGAACCTGCAGGATGGGACAGGGGATGGCTCGTGGAACCTGGAGGATATTATGATTTGAACCACAGGTAATTTTTGATTGGACTATTCAGCCGATCTTACAGTCATAGGGATGTACAGCATGGAAACAGACCCTTCATTCCAACCCAGCCATGCCCACAGGATATTCCAACCCAATCTAGTCCCACCTGCCAGTACCTGGCCTATCTCCCTCCAAACCCTTCCTATACATATATCCATCCAAATGCTTCTTAAGTGTTGCAATTTTACCATCTGTAAGACTGGCTGAAAGATCCAATCAAACATTACCTGTGGTTCAAATCATAACATCCTCCAGGTTCCCCAACCCATTCATGGTCCCATCCTGCAGATCAGATATCTCAACCCAATGTAGTCCCACCTGCTAGCACCCAGCTCATCTCCCTCTAAACCCTTCCAATTCATATACCCATCCAGATGCCTTTTAACTGTTACAGTTGTACTAGCCTCCACGACTTCCTCTGGAGATCATTCCATATATGTACTATCCTCTGCGTGAAAAAGTTGCCCCTTTTTATCTTTTATATCTTTCTACTCTCACCCTAAACCTCGCCCTATAATTCTGGATTCGCACACCCCAGGAGAAAGCCTTTGTCTATTTACCCTTTACATGCCCCTCTTGATTTTATAAACCTCGATGAGGTCACCCTCAGCCTCCAACTCTCCAGGAAAAAACAACCATCACCTGTTCAAACTCTCCCTATAGCTCATCCCTGGCAACGTTGTTGTAAATCTTTTCTGGACCCTTTCAGGTTTCACAAAATCCTTCCGATCGGAAGTAGAACAGAGTTGCATGCAGCATTCCAAAAGTGGCCTAACCACTGTCCTGTACAGCCACAACATGACATTCCAACTCCTGTACCCAATACTCTGACCAATAAAGGAATGCATACCAAGCACCTTCTTTACTATCCTAACTACCTGTGACTCTATTGTCAAGGAACTCTGTATTTCATTTGAAAGATTTCATAGACAGGAAGAGTGGCCCGAGGTCTTCTGGGTAATGCTAGTTCAGTCTAAGCTGGTAAGCAGAGCCAGTGAAATATTTGCAGCGCTGTCTCTCGAATGGTCGAGTGATAATGCACATGTCAAACAGGCTGTTTTAAGTGCTTATGGATTGCTTATGAAAGGGAAGCCACTACAATTCCCTTTACCGTTCCATCGCTATCTGTCAAAGCTCTTTCAGGTCTATATCCTCCGAATTGTTGAAACCTGCTCTCACAATGGCAACTCCCGTTATTTCCTAACATTGTTGAGTCTCTAAAACCATCCCTTTCAGGTTAATCTCCTCCACTGCATACAACACTCCTAGCCTGTGTAATCTGTTCAATTCCTTCAGTTCCTATATACCTATGTAGAGGTGTGACTGCTTTGTGGCCATTGTATCCTCATTTATATCTGCAAAAGACTCTGCTCACTGTAGCATATCCTAAGCTCATAAATGAATCTGGTCTCTCACAATACTCTTTATCACTCTCTCATCCAGTCTCTACAAGCTTCCCTATCCCTGTCGTATCTTGCAGCATGCACACCACTCACTCTCTCTGACATACCTTCCAGTGCATAAATTCATCTCTCCTTCTAACTGTATCCAGTCTACAACTTCATCCCTGTCCGTGCAACATCCTCCAGTCCACATACTCCTCTCTATTGCTGCAGCATTCTCCAGCTTATTTCATCTTCCATGTGCTTGCAACATTCTCCAGTCCATACTACCCACCCTTTCCCTGTAATATTCTCCAGTCCATACCATCCTCCCTATCACTGTGATATTCTCCAGATCCCACAAATGTTGTTAAATGTACGAAATCCTGGAATCCTGTGAATGTTTCTACGTCCTGATCAACATTGTCCATGTAACGATCCACAACCCTACACACATCCCTATCTCTGGAATCTAATCAAATACGCTTTATCTCTCTATCTTCCTCCAAACAATAAAATGTTTTTTCCT